>NW_027222528.1:0-46000 GCF_030179895.1 Drosophila kikkawai
AATTTCAAATTTCAGATTTCGAAATCTAAAATTGCCATAATTAAGATTATCTTAATTTACTTCTTCGACGCCGTGGTCTTGGCTTTCGGCTTCTTAGCGGTAGCCGGAGCAGTTGCTTTCTTCACTGCCTTCTTAGGCTTGGCGGACGCTGCTGCCTTGGCCTTCGGTGCCTTGGCTGCCTTTGGCTTCGCGGCGGCCGGCTTAGCCTTTGCTGCTGCTGGCTTTGCCTTTACGACTCCAGTTTTCTTGGCATCCTTGGCCTTTGCCTTCTCAGTTTTCTTCTTCTCGGCAGTCTTCTTGGTGGCAACGGCCTTCTTAGCCTTGGGTTTCTTGTCAGCAGCTCCGGCGGCTTTCTTTGCGGTGGCTCCGGCTTTCTTGGTGACTACCTTCTTGCTTTTGACTTTTTTCTCAGCAGCCGCAACCTTTGGCTTGGGCTCCTTTTTGGCAGAGGCCGACAGTTTGAAGGAACCAGACGCACCCTTTCCCTTTGTTTGGATCAGCTTTCCATTAGCCACTGCGGACTTCAAGTACTTCTTGATGAATGGAGCCAGTTTCTGGGCGTCGCATTTGTAGGTGGCAGTGATATATTTCTTGATTGCCAGAAGCGATGAGCCACCACGCTCCTTCAAGTTCTTGATGGAAGCATCCACCATTTGTTGAGTTGGCGGATGTGATGGTGGAACTGCTGCCTTCTTGGCCTTGGTAGCTCCTGAACCAGATGCCTTTTTGGCGGCCACCTTCTTCTCAACTGGCGCTGGTGGGGCAGCCACTGGGGACGCGGATGTTGCCACTGCAGAGTCGGACATTTTTGCTTCACTAATTATTTTCGAAAGCTAACGAAAAACACTTTTGTTTGTATAGAAATGGCGCGAGCGGTCTAGACCCGACGTCCCTCGTTGATATGAGAATCGAGGAGGAGAGCAGTATAACTATGTGTTTGGCAGCGCTCATTTACGTTGCCTATGTTTGATCGATGTGCAGTTTTATTTTCTTCTTTTCTCAATGTTATATTTTTAAATGGTAGAATGTTTTAGTTATTTTAAGCACTTAAATGTTTCATAAAACATGTTTAGTTATTTTAATGTGAAATTATTCTTTGGATCATTTTGTAAAAGTGTCTGAAGTTCAAGATTTGCATTTTTGACCAAAGCATTTCGTGAAAAATCATCTGTTAAAATATTAAAATTTATGAATATTATGAATATTTTTTAGAAAGAGTGAAATTTGAACCTTTTACTTGCGGGAACACTCAAAATATTTTCGTTTTAAACAAATTATGGTATTTTTTGACCACTTTCAAATTGGCCCTTTCATACATAAATTGTCGGCTTTCTTGGTACTTTCGGGTATGGTTTTGGCTACCTAAAAAATATTAATATTTTAAAATATATTAGTTTTTGTCAATTTTGTAAAATAAATAGGACACATGTTTTAGTTAATAAAAGTTTAAACTGAATTTATGCATTTGTTTCTTGGAAATGGCCTATTATGTTCCCCATACAACGTTCATATTCGAGTTTTCTTGAGCACAGTACCCAAGGAGACGGGAAATTAAATCTTTTAAGCATTTAATTTGATGGATTTTTAGTTTATAAGTGTAATATTAATATCTTAAGAAAAATAGAAAAAACAAATTGATTTGTTTTTTATTACTTAAATAAAATGTTCAAATCAAGCAGTTTGAATACATTTATTTCGAACTTAATAACTTAAGTAAATATTTTATTTATTTATTTATTTATAATGAAATTAACGCGTAATTCAAATTGCGCGAAATTTTAGTTTAGCTATACCAACTTCAGGCCTTAAGGGGGATATACATGTAAACGGTCAAAATGTAGACATTTTTCGTGAATTTTTTAATGTAGGAAATAATTTCCTAAGGAAAAATGCCATTTTCAGATAATCAGATTTCACTTCCCACCCTCTTAAAAAATAGTAATACTCATTTGTATTACCCGCATTTAGGTTCAAATAGAAGATAATTTCATGCTGATCATAATAATTTTTATTCACTCCGATATGTTACATAGTTTTTTGTGAATCGTGCCCATAGCATAGGTAAAAATGCAAAAATTTTAAGCAGAGAAAAATACGTTTAACACTTATATACCTTGCGTATATAGTTGATTTGAGGCACTTGGAGTTGGAATTCGATAATGAAACTTAGACAGTATATTCTTTAAGTAACAAACTATTTTTTAAACCAAAAAAAATTTTGGTTTACATGTATATCCCCCCTTAAGCTAATTAAAGTAAATATACTGGATTGTGTTTGATTAAAACCACATCAATTTGATCAAACACGGTACAATTTGGTTTTTTAATATACCTTTTTAATCTTTTAAAAATTCCCTGAATTAAAATAATATAAATGTCCCTACATTCCGTAGATACCAATAGAGTATCGCACTATCTAAATAATTGTAAATATTTGTATTTATATATTTTAAGATCGATCTCTGACTATAGATATTTAACCATAAAAACGCAAAACCGGGAATGTTTTATTTGTAGTATGTAAATTATATATGAAAATGTATAATCTCTATTATAAATATGTTTGTGGTCCTGAAAAGGACCGATTTGTACAAAATGTATTGACGCTATTTGCTAGTCGAAGCAATCTCAACTTAAGCACGCTCGCCACGGATACGACGGGCCAGCTGGATGTCCTTGGGCATGATTGTGACTCGCTTGGCGTGGATGGCACACAAGTTGGTATCTTCAAAGAGACCAACCAGGTAGGCTTCGCTAGCTTCCTGCAGAGCCATCACGGCCGAGCTCTGGAAGCGCAGGTCAGTCTTGAAGTCCTGAGCGATTTCACGCACCAAGCGCTGGAAAGGCAGCTTGCGGATCAGCAGCTCGGTACTCTTCTGGTAGCGACGGATCTCACGCAGAGCCACAGTTCCGGGGCGATAGCGATGGGGCTTCTTCACACCACCGGTGGCTGGGGCACTCTTGCGAGCGGCCTTGGTTGCCAGTTGTTTGCGTGGCGCCTTGCCACCAGTCGATTTGCGAGCGGTCTGCTTGGTACGGGCCATTTTATATTCTTCTTATTTTCACTGTCTGTCCACTGTTTACTTCACGAGTCTGAAAACACAATAAACGAGCTGCGCATTGCCTACCCTCTTATATAGCAAAACGTGGAGGGTGGAAAAGAGAGAGCTAGTCGAAGCACATGCCATTTCGTTTGTCGAGCACAGAGCGAGAAGGCCATAGCGTTCGGGCTCGCTCGTGCAGAGCAGAGTTTAGGTATAAATAGGAGCGGCCGACGCGGCTTCTACATTAGTTCAGTGGTGACTTTCGAAGTGTAAAAATAAAATAGTGAAAAATGACTGGTCGCGGTAAAGGAGGCAAAGGCTTGGGAAAAGGTGGCGCCAAGCGTCATCGCAAAGTGCTGCGTGATAACATCCAGGGTATCACAAAGCCAGCCATCCGTCGTCTGGCTCGGCGTGGCGGCGTGAAGCGCATTTCGGGACTCATTTACGAGGAAACCCGTGGTGTTCTGAAGGTGTTTTTGGAGAACGTGATCCGTGATGCCGTCACCTACACTGAACACGCCAAGAGGAAGACCGTCACAGCCATGGACGTCGTCTACGCCCTGAAGAGGCAAGGCCGCACCCTGTACGGTTTCGGCGGTTAAAAAATCAGTACAGTCTGTACTTCTCAACAATCGGTCCTTTTCAGGACCACCACTTAATTTCATAAAAGAGAAAAATTATCAAGTTATATTTCGCATATATCTTAACATTGAATATTCTAGCCCAAGAATGGAAATATCTTTATTTGAATTGGTCGGGGTTTCCGTAGGAAGACAATCACATCTTTAGGTAGCGTAAACTGTCTTGCAATGACAATGTTCATTGTCCATGTCCTGGAATTTCTCTGACGACTGTACTATTGGTTTCTGCATAGCGATAACCAAAAATATAAATATTATATGTATATTTTATATATACAAAATTTATTTATTATATAATTATTAATATTGTTTAAACTTAGCTAGGCATATTTGAAAATGTAAGTTTCTTTTAAAATAGTTTGGTCGTCCTGAAAAGGACGTTTGGGTTTGAGTTTGTTTTTATGTACAAGGTTGCTGGCACGCTTTTTGAACGCTTAAGCCTTCTCGGTCTTGTTTCGTTACTGGAATTTCTCTGGCGACTGTACTATTGGTTTCTGCATAGCGATAACCAAAAATATAAATATTATATGTATATTTTATATATATAAATTTATTTATTATATAATTATTAATATTGTTTAAACTTAGCTAGGCATATTTGAAAATGTAAGTTTCTTTTAAAATAGTTTGGTCGTCCTGAAAAGGACGTTTGGGTTTGAGTTTGTTTTTATGTACAAGGTTTCTGGCACGCTTTTTGAACGCTTAAGCCTTCTTCTCGGTCTTCTTGGGCAACAGAACAGCCTGGATGTTGGGCAACACACCTCCCTGGGCAATGGTGACGCCGGAGAGCAGCTTGTTCAACTCTTCGTCGTTGCGGATGGCCAGCTGCAGATGACGCGGGATGATCCTCGTCTTCTTGTTGTCACGAGCAGCATTGCCAGCCAACTCGAGAACCTCAGCGGCCAGATATTCCATCACGGCAGCCAGGTAAACTGGAGCGCCGGCACCGACGCGCTCGGCGTAGTTGCCCTTGCGGAGCAGACGATGGATACGGCCGACAGGGAACTGAAGTCCGGCACGGTTGGACCGGGACTTTGCCTTTCCCTTAACTTTGCCACCTTTTCCACGACCAGACATTTTCTCTTATTTCAGTTATTTCACTTTATTCACTGCACACACACGAAGAACGAATGTTGCCGGCTGCCCAGCTTGTCACGAATTTATACTTTTAGTTCTGCCTGTGCGTTCAGTTAGGGGTGGGTCGCCTTAGACCTGAAAACATTGCTTGAAAAAAAGTATAAGAGCGAACACCCAAGCCCGACTGCTATGAAAAGTGAGTTAATCGCAAAGTGAAGTGAAGTGAAAAAATAATGCCGCCTAAAACCAGTGGAAAGGCAGCCAAGAAGGCTGGCAAGGCCCAGAAGAACATCACTAAGAACGACAAGAAGAAGAAGCGGAAGAGGAAGGAGAGCTATGCTATCTACATCTACAAGGTCCTGAAGCAGGTCCATCCCGACACTGGCATTTCCTCGAAGGCGATGAGCATCATGAACAGCTTTGTGAATGACATCTTCGAGCGCATTGCTGCCGAGGCTTCTCGTCTGGCGCACTACAACAAGCGCTCGACCATCACCAGTCGGGAAATCCAAACTGCTGTTCGTCTGCTCCTGCCCGGAGAGTTGGCAAAGCACGCCGTCAGTGAGGGAACCAAGGCTGTCACCAAGTACACCAGCTCCAAGTAAATTTCCCCGCGGATGCGGAGAAGCATTAAAAAGGCCCTTTTCAGGGCCACAAAAAGTTTTACCAAAGAATCTGAATTTTCAAAAGCCTAATTTTTCTTTAAATATATAAAGCTTCCATTTTAAAACCAAAAGCTGTCCTGTAAAATATAAAATCTATTTCGAATTAAAATTTTCCTGGAATAGTACAATTTAAATGTGACCCCTTTAAAAAATTTGGAAAAAAAAGTAATTCTACCAAAAAATCGACTTAGATCGATATGCTGACCAAAAATTAATATGGTTTATAGGGTCGGACATGACTCTTGACTGCGATACGCTATTTTCCTCCGAAAATTAATTTATTAGTATTATTATTTATTATCAAATATATAAATACTTCTGGGTTTTAAAGGAAGCGGGTCCATTTCAACGGGAACACTATTTGTAATTTTAAAAAATTGATAATTTAGCTCTCTTTTAAAAAAGTTTTGTAGCCCTGAAAAGGGCTTGTTTAAATCAATTTCAAATTTCAGATTTCGAAATCTAAAATTGCGATAATTAAGATTATCTTAATTTACTTCTTCGACGCCGTGGTCTTGGCTTTCGGCTTCTTAGCGGTAGCCGGAGCAGTTGCTTTCTTCACTGCCTTCTTAGGCTTGGCGGACGCTGCTGCCTTGGCCTTCGGTGCCTTGGCTGCCTTTGGCTTCGCGGCGGCCGGCTTAGCCTTTGCTGCTGCTGGCTTTGCCTTTACGACTCCAGTTTTCTTGGCATCCTTGGCCTTTGCCTTCTCAGTTTTCTTCTTCTCGGCAGTCTTCTTGGTGGCAACGGCCTTCTTAGCCTTGGGTTTCTTGTCAGCAGCTCCGGCGGCTTTCTTTGCGGTGGCTCCGGCTTTCTTGGTGACTACCTTCTTGCTTTTGACTTTTTTCTCAGCAGCCGCAACCTTTGGCTTGGGCTCCTTTTTTGCGGAGGCCGACAGTTTGAAGGAACCAGACGCACCCTTTCCCTTTGTTTGGATCAGCTTTCCATTAGCCACTGCCGACTTCAAGTACTTCTTGATGAATGGAGCCAGTTTCTGGGCGTCGCATTTGTAGGTGGCAGTGATATATTTCTTGATTGCCAGAAGCGATGAGCCACCACGCTCCTTCAAGTTCTTGATGGAAGCATCCACCATTTGTTGAGTTGGCGGATGTGATGGTGGAACTGCTGCCTTCTTGGCCTTGGTAGCTCCTGAACCAAATGCCTTTTTGGCGGCCACCTTCTTCTCAACTGGCGCTGGTGGGGCAGCCACTGGGGACGCGGATGTTGCCACTGCAGCGTCGGACATTTTTGCTTCACTAATTATTTTCGAAAGCTAACGAAAAACACTTTTGTTTGTATAGATGTGGCGCGAGCGGTCTAGACCCGACGTCCCTCGTTGATATGAGAATCGAGGAGGAGAGCAGTATAACTATGTGTTTGGCAGCGCTCATTTACGTTGCCTATGTTTGATCGATGTGCAGTTTTATTTTCTTCTTTTCTCAATGTTATATTTTTAAATGGTAGAATGTTTTAATTATTTTAAGCACTTAAATGTTTCATAAAACATGTTTAGTTATTTTAATGTGAAATTATTCTTTGGATCATTTTGTAAAAGTGTCTGGAGTTCAAGATTTGCATTTTTGACCAAAGCATATCGTGAAAAATCATCTGTTAAAATATTAAAATTTATGAATATTATGAATATTTTTTAGAAAGAGTGAAATTTGAACCTTTTACTTGCGGGAACACTCAAAATATTTTCGTTTTAAACAAATTATGGTATTTTTTGACCACTTTCAAATTGGCCCTTTCATACATAAATTGTCGGCTTTCTTGGTACTTTCGGGTATGGTTTTGGCTACCTAAAAAATATTAATATTTTAAAATATATTAGTTTTTGTCAATTTTGTAAAATAAATAGGACACATGTTTTAGTTAATAAAAGTTTAAACTGAATTTATGCATTTGTTTCTTGGAAATGGCCTATTATGTTCCCCATACAACGTTCATATTCGAGTTTTCTTGAGCACAGTACCCAAGGAGACGGGAAATTAAATCTTTTAAGCATTTAATTTGATGGATTTTTAGTTTATAAGTGTAATATTAATATCTTAAGAAAAATAGAAAAAACAAATTGATTTGTTTTTTATTACTTAAATAAAATGTTCAAATCAAGCAGTTTGAATACATTTATTTCGAACTTAATAACTTAAGTAAATATTTTATTTATTTATTTATTTATTATGAAATTAACGCGTAATTCAAATTGCGCGAAATTTTAGTTTAGCTATACCAACTTCAGGCCTTAAGGGGGATATACATGGATATACAAACGGTCAAAATGTAGACATTTTTCGTGAATTTTTTAATGTAGGAAATAATTTCCTAAGGAAAAATGCCATTTTCAGGTAATCAGATTTCACTTCCCACCCTCTTAAAAAATAGTAATACTCATTTGTATTACCCGCATTTAGGTTCAAATAGAAGATAATTTCATGCTGATCATAATAATTTTTATTCACTCCGATATGTTACATAGTTTTTTGTGAATCGTGCCCATAGCATAGGTAAAAATGCAAAAATTTTAAGCAGAGAAAAATACGTTTAACACTTATATACCTTGCGTATATAGTTGATTTGAGGCACTTGGAGTTGGAATTCGATAATGAAACTTACACAGTATATTCTTTAAGTAACAAACTATTTTTTAAACCAAAAAAAATTTTGGTTTACATGTATATCCCCCCTTAAGCTAATTAAAGTAAATATACTGGATTGTGTTTGATTAAAACCACATCAATTTGATAAAACACGGTACAATTGGTTTTTTAATATACCTTTTTAATCTTTTAAAAATTCCCTGAATTAAAATAATATAAATGTCCCTACATTCCGTAGATACCAATAGAGTATCGCACTATCTAAATAATTGTAAATATTTGTATTTATATATTTTAAGATCGATCTCTGACTATAAGATATTTAACCATAAAAACGCAAAACCGGGAATGTTTTATTTGTAGTATATAAATTATATATGAAAATGTATAATCTCTATTATAAATATGTTTGTGGTCCTGAAAAGGACCGATTTGTACAAAATGTATTGACGCTATTTGCTAGTCGAAGCAATCTCAACTTAAGCACGCTCGCCACGGATACGACGACAATCACATCTTTAGGTAGCGTAAACTGTCTTGCAATGACAATGTTCATTGTCCATGTCCTGGAATTTCTCTGACGACTGTACTATTGGTTTCTGCATAGCGATAACCAAAAATATAAATATTATATGTATATTTTATATATATAAATTTATTTATTATATAATTATTAATATTGTTTAAACTTAGCTAGGCATATTTGAAAATGTAAGTTTCTTTTAAAATAGTTTGGTCGTCCTGAAAAGGACGTTTGGGTTTGAGTTTGTTTTTATGTACAAGGTTGCTGGCACGCTTTTTGAACGCTTAAGCCTTCTCGGTCTTGTTTCGTTACTGGAATTTCTCTGGCGACTGTACTATTGGTTTCTGCATAGCGATAACCAAAAATATAAATATTATATGTATATTTTATATATACAAAATTTATTTATTATATAATTATTAATATTGTTTAAACTTAGCTAGGCATATTTGAAAATGTAAGTTTCTTTTAAAATAGTTTGGTCGTCCTGAAAAGGACGTTTGGGTTTGAGTTTGTTTTTATGTACAAGGTTGCTGGCACGCTTTTTGAACGCTTAAGCCTTCTTCTCGGTCTTCTTGGGCAACAGAACAGCCTGGATGTTGGGCAACACACCTCCCTGGGCAATGGTGACGCCGGAGAGCAGCTTGTTCAACTCTTCGTCGTTGCGGATGGCCAGCTGCAGATGACGCGGGATGATCCTCGTCTTCTTGTTGTCACGAGCAGCATTGCCAGCCAACTCGAGAACCTCAGCGGCCAGATATTCCATCACAGCAGCCAGGTAAACTGGAGCGCCGGCACCGACGCGCTCGGCGTAGTTGCCCTTGCGGAGCAGACGATGGATACGGCCGACAGGGAACTGAAGTCCGGCACGGTTGGACCGGGACTTTGCCTTTCCCTTAACTTTGCCACCTTTTCCACGACCAGACATTTTCTCTTATTTCACTTTATTCACTGCACACACACGAAGAACGAATGTTGCCGGCTGCCCAGCTTGTCACGAATTTATACTTTTAGTTCTGCCTGTGCGTTCAGTTAGGGGTGGGTCGCCTTAGACCTGAAAACATTGCTTGAAAAAAAGTATAAGAGCGAACACCCAAGCCCGACTGCTATGAAAAGTGAGTTAATCGCAAAGTGAAGTGAAGTGAAAAAATAATGCCGCCTAAAACCAGTGGAAAGGCAGCCAAGAAGGCTGGCAAGGCCCAGAAGAACATCACTAAGAACGACAAGAAGAAGAAGCGGAAGAGGAAGGAGAGCTATGCTATCTACATCTACAAGGTCCTGAAGCAGGTCCATCCCGACACTGGCATTTCCTCGAAGGCGATGAGCATCATGAACAGCTTTGTGAATGACATCTTCGAGCGCATTGCTGCCGAGGCTTCTCGTCTGGCGCACTACAACAAGCGCTCGACCATCACCAGTCGGGAAATCCAAACTGCTGTTCGTCTGCTCCTGCCCGGAGAGTTGGCAAAGCACGCCGTCAGTGAGGGAACCAAGGCTGTCACCAAGTACACCAGCTGCAAGTAAATTTCCCCGCGGATGCGGAGAAGCATTAAAAAGGCCCTTTTCAGGGCCACAAAAAGTTTTACCAAAGAATCTGAATTTTCAAAAGCCTAATTTTTCTTTAAATATATAAAGCTTCCATTTTAAAACCAAAAGCTGTCCTGTAAAATATAAAATCTATTTCGAATTAAAATTTTCCTGGAATTGTACAATTTAAATGTGACCCCTTTAAAAAATTTGGAAAAAAAAGTAATTCTACCAAAAAATCGACTTAGATCGATAATATGGTTTATAGGGTCGGACATGACTCTTGACTGCGATACGCTATTTTCCTCCGAAAATTAATTTATTAGTATTATTATTTATTATCAAATATATAAATACTTCTGGGTTTTAAAGGAAGCGGGAACACTATTTGTAATTTTAAAAAATTGATCATTTAGCTCTCTTTTAAAAAAGTTTTGTAGCCCTGAAAAGGGCTTGTTTAAATCAATTTCAAATTTCAGATTTCGAAATCTAAAATTGCCATAATTAAGATTATCTTAATTTACTTCTTCGACGCCGTGGTCTTGGCTTTCGGCTTCTTAGCGGTAGCCGGAGCAGTTGCTTTCTTCACTGCCTTCTTAGGCTTGGCGGACGCTGCTGCCTTGGCCTTCGGTGCCTTGGCTGCCTTTGGCTTCGCGGCGGCCGGCTTAGCCTTTGCTGCTGCTGGCTTTGCCTTTACGACTCCAGTTTTCTTGGCATCCTTGGCCTTTGCCTTCTCAGTTTTCTTCTTCTCGGCAGTCTTCTTGGTGGCAACGGCCTTCTTAGCCTTGGGTTTCTTGTCAGCAGCTCCGGCGGCTTTCTTTGCGGTGGCTCCGGCTTTCTTGGTGACTACCTTCTTGCTTTTGACTTTTTTCTCAGCAGCCGCAACCTTTGGCTTGGGCTCCTTTTTGGCAGAGGCCGACAGTTTGAAGGAACCAGACGCACCCTTTCCCTTTGTTTGGATCAGCTTTCCATTAGCCACTGCGGACTTCAAGTACTTCTTGATGAATGGAGCCAGTTTCTGGGCGTCGCATTTGTAGGTGGCAGTGATATATTTCTTGATTGCCAGAAGCGATGAGCCACCACGCTCCTTCAAGTTCTTGATGGAAGCATCCACCATTTGTTGAGTTGGCGGATGTGATGGTGGAACTGCTGCCTTCTTGGCCTTGGTAGCTCCTGAACCAGATGCCTTTTTGGCGGCCACCTTCTTCTCAACTGGCGCTGGTGGGGCAGCCACTGGGGACGCGGATGTTGCCACTGCAGAGTCGGACATTTTTGCTTCACTAATTATTTTCGAAAGCTAACGAAAAACACTTTTGTTTGTATAGAAATGGCGCGAGCGGTCTAGACCCGACGTCCCTCGTTGATATGAGAATCGAGGAGGAGAGCAGTATAACTATGTGTTTGGCAGCGCTCATTTACGTTGCCTATGTTTGATCGATGTGCAGTTTTATTTTCTTCTTTTCTCAATGTTATATTTTTAAATGGTAGAATGTTTTAGTTATTTTAAGCACTTAAATGTTTCATAAAACATGTTTAGTTATTTTAATGTGAAATTATTCTTTGGATCATTTTGTAAAAGTGTCTGAAGTTCAAGATTTGCATTTTTGACCAAAGCATTTCGTGAAAAATCATCTGTTAAAATATTAAAATTTATGAATATTATGAATATTTTTTAGAAAGAGTGAAATTTGAACCTTTTACTTGCGGGAACACTCAAAATATTTTCGTTTTAAACAAATTATGGTATTTTTTGACCACTTTCAAATTGGCCCTTTCATACATAAATTGTCGGCTTTCTTGGTACTTTCGGGTATGGTTTTGGCTACCTAAAAAATATTAATATTTTAAAATATATTAGTTTTTGTCAATTTTGTAAAATAAATAGGACACATGTTTTAGTTAATAAAAGTTTAAACTGAATTTATGCATTTGTTTCTTGGAAATGGCCTATTATGTTCCCCATACAACGTTCATATTCGAGTTTTCTTGAGCACAGTACCCAAGGAGACGGGAAATTAAATCTTTTAAGCATTTAATTTGATGGATTTTTAGTTTATAAGTGTAATATTAATATCTTAAGAAAAATAGAAAAAACAAATTGATTTGTTTTTTATTACTTAAATAAAATGTTCAAATCAAGCAGTTTGAATACATTTATTTCGAACTTAATAACTTAAGTAAATATTTTATTTATTTATTTATTTATAATGAAATTAACGCGTAATTCAAATTGCGCGAAATTTTAGTTTAGCTATACCAACTTCAGGCCTTAAGGGGGATATACATGTAAACGGTCAAAATGTAGACATTTTTCGTGAATTTTTTAATGTAGGAAATAATTTCCTAAGGAAAAATGCCATTTTCAGATAATCAGATTTCACTTCCCACCCTCTTAAAAAATAGTAATACTCATTTGTATTACCCGCATTTAGGTTCAAATAGAAGATAATTTCATGCTGATCATAATAATTTTTATTCACTCCGATATGTTACATAGTTTTTTGTGAATCGTGCCCATAGCATAGGTAAAAATGCAAAAATTTTAAGCAGAGAAAAATACGTTTAACACTTATATACCTTGCGTATATAGTTGATTTGAGGCACTTGGAGTTGGAATTCGATAATGAAACTTAGACAGTATATTCTTTAAGTAACAAACTATTTTTTAAACCAAAAAAAATTTTGGTTTACATGTATATCCCCCCTTAAGCTAATTAAAGTAAATATACTGGATTGTGTTTGATTAAAACCACATCAATTTGATCAAACACGGTACAATTTGGTTTTTTAATATACCTTTTTAATCTTTTAAAAATTCCCTGAATTAAAATAATATAAATGTCCCTACATTCCGTAGATACCAATAGAGTATCGCACTATCTAAATAATTGTAAATATTTGTATTTATATATTTTAAGATCGATCTCTGACTATAGATATTTAACCATAAAAACGCAAAACCGGGAATGTTTTATTTGTAGTATGTAAATTATATATGAAAATGTATAATCTCTATTATAAATATGTTTGTGGTCCTGAAAAGGACCGATTTGTACAAAATGTATTGACGCTATTTGCTAGTCGAAGCAATCTCAACTTAAGCACGCTCGCCACGGATACGACGGGCCAGCTGGATGTCCTTGGGCATGATTGTGACTCGCTTGGCGTGGATGGCACACAAGTTGGTATCTTCAAAGAGACCAACCAGGTAGGCTTCGCTAGCTTCCTGCAGAGCCATCACGGCCGAGCTCTGGAAGCGCAGGTCAGTCTTGAAGTCCTGAGCGATTTCACGCACCAAGCGCTGGAAAGGCAGCTTGCGGATCAGCAGCTCGGTACTCTTCTGGTAGCGACGGATCTCACGCAGAGCCACAGTTCCGGGGCGATAGCGATGGGGCTTCTTCACACCACCGGTGGCTGGGGCACTCTTGCGAGCGGCCTTGGTTGCCAGTTGTTTGCGTGGCGCCTTGCCACCAGTCGATTTGCGAGCGGTCTGCTTGGTACGGGCCATTTTATATTCTTCTTATTTTCACTGTCTGTCCACTGTTTACTTCACGAGTCTGAAAACACAATAAACGAGCTGCGCATTGCCTACCCTCTTATATAGCAAAACGTGGAGGGTGGAAAAGAGAGAGCTAGTCGAAGCACATGCCATTTCGTTTGTCGAGCACAGAGCGAGAAGGCCATAGCGTTCGGGCTCGCTCGTGCAGAGCAGAGTTTAGGTATAAATAGGAGCGGCCGACGCGGCTTCTACATTAGTTCAGTGGTGACTTTCGAAGTGTAAAAATAAAATAGTGAAAAATGACTGGTCGCGGTAAAGGAGGCAAAGGCTTGGGAAAAGGTGGCGCCAAGCGTCATCGCAAAGTGCTGCGTGATAACATCCAGGGTATCACAAAGCCAGCCATCCGTCGTCTGGCTCGGCGTGGCGGCGTGAAGCGCATTTCGGGACTCATTTACGAGGAAACCCGTGGTGTTCTGAAGGTGTTTTTGGAGAACGTGATCCGTGATGCCGTCACCTACACTGAACACGCCAAGAGGAAGACCGTCACAGCCATGGACGTCGTCTACGCCCTGAAGAGGCAAGGCCGCACCCTGTACGGTTTCGGCGGTTAAAAAATCAGTACAGTCTGTACTTCTCAACAATCGGTCCTTTTCAGGACCACCACTTAATTTCATAAAAGAGAAAAATTATCAAGTTATATTTCGCATATATCTTAACATTGAATATTCTAGCCCAAGAATGGAAATATCTTTATTTGAATTGGTCGGGGTTTCCGTAGGAA
The DNA here is from genome assembly GCF_030179895.1 of Drosophila kikkawai. NCBI lineage: Eukaryota > Metazoa > Arthropoda > Insecta > Diptera > Drosophilidae > Drosophila > Drosophila kikkawai. The sequence continues at coordinate 14,355 of NW_027222528.1, forward strand.
GACAATCACATCTTTAGGTAGCGTAAACTGTCTTGCAATGACAATGTTCATTGTCCATGTCCTGGAATTTCTCTGACGACTGTACTATTGGTTTCTGCATAGCGATAACCAAAAATATAAATATTATATGTATATTTTATATATACAAAATTTATTTATTATATAATTATTAATATTGTTTAAACTTAGCTAGGCATATTTGAAAATGTAAGTTTCTTTTAAAATAGTTTGGTCGTCCTGAAAAGGACGTTTGGGTTTGAGTTTGTTTTTATGTACAAGGTTGCTGGCACGCTTTTTGAACGCTTAAGCCTTCTCGGTCTTGTTTCGTTACTGGAATTTCTCTGGCGACTGTACTATTGGTTTCTGCATAGCGATAACCAAAAATATAAATATTATATGTATATTTTATATATATAAATTTATTTATTATATAATTATTAATATTGTTTAAACTTAGCTAGGCATATTTGAAAATGTAAGTTTCTTTTAAAATAGTTTGGTCGTCCTGAAAAGGACGTTTGGGTTTGAGTTTGTTTTTATGTACAAGGTTTCTGGCACGCTTTTTGAACGCTTAAGCCTTCTTCTCGGTCTTCTTGGGCAACAGAACAGCCTGGATGTTGGGCAACACACCTCCCTGGGCAATGGTGACGCCGGAGAGCAGCTTGTTCAACTCTTCGTCGTTGCGGATGGCCAGCTGCAGATGACGCGGGATGATCCTCGTCTTCTTGTTGTCACGAGCAGCATTGCCAGCCAACTCGAGAACCTCAGCGGCCAGATATTCCATCACGGCAGCCAGGTAAACTGGAGCGCCGGCACCGACGCGCTCGGCGTAGTTGCCCTTGCGGAGCAGACGATGGATACGGCCGACAGGGAACTGAAGTCCGGCACGGTTGGACCGGGACTTTGCCTTTCCCTTAACTTTGCCACCTTTTCCACGACCAGACATTTTCTCTTATTTCACTTTATTCACTGCACACACACGAAGAACGAATGTTGCCGGCTGCCCAGCTTGTCACGAATTTATACTTTTAGTTCTGCCTGTGCGTTCAGTTAGGGGTGGGTCGCCTTAGACCTGAAAACATTGCTTGAAAAAAAGTATAAGAGCGAACACCCAAGCCCGACTGCTATGAAAAGTGAGTTAATCGCAAAGTGAAGTGAAGTGAAAAAATAATGCCGCCTAAAACCAGTGGAAAGGCAGCCAAGAAGGCTGGCAAGGCCCAGAAGAACATCACTAAGAACGACAAGAAGAAGAAGCGGAAGAGGAAGGAGAGCTATGCTATCTACATCTACAAGGTCCTGAAGCAGGTCCATCCCGACACTGGCATTTCCTCGAAGGCGATGAGCATCATGAACAGCTTTGTGAATGACATCTTCGAGCGCATTGCTGCCGAGGCTTCTCGTCTGGCGCACTACAACAAGCGCTCGACCATCACCAGTCGGGAAATCCAAACTGCTGTTCGTCTGCTCCTGCCCGGAGAGTTGGCAAAGCACGCCGTCAGTGAGGGAACCAAGGCTGTCACCAAGTACACCAGCTCCAAGTAAATTTCCCCGCGGATGCGGAGAAGCATTAAAAAGGCCCTTTTCAGGGCCACAAAAAGTTTTACCAAAGAATCTGAATTTTCAAAAACCTAATTTTTCTTTAAATATATAAAGCTTTCATTTTAAAACCAAAAGCTGTCCTGTAAAATATAAAATCTATTTCGAATTAAAATTTTCCTGGAATAGTACAATTTAAATGTGACCCCTTTAAAAAATTTGGAAAAAAAAGTAATTCTACCAAAAAATCGACTTAGATCGATAATATGGTTTATAGGGTCGGACATGACTCTTGACAGCGATACGCTATTTTTCTCCGAAAATTAATTTATTAGTATTATTATTTATTATCAAATATATAAATACTTCTGGGTTTTAAAGGAAGCGGGAACACTATTTGTAATTTTAAAAAATTGATAATTTAGCTCTCTTTTAAAAAAGTTTTGTAGCCCTGAAAAGGGCTTGTTTAAATCAATTTCAAATTTCAGATTTCGAAATCTAAAATTGCGATAATTAAGATTATCTTAATTTACTTCTTCGACGCCGTGGTCTTGGCTTTCGGCTTCTTAGCGGTAGCCGGAGCAGTTGCTTTCTTCACTGCCTTCTTAGGCTTGGCGGACGCTGCTGCCTTGGCCTTCGGTGCCTTCGGTGCCTTGGCTGCCTTTGGCTTCGCGGCGGCCGGCTTAGCCTTTGCTGCTGCTGGCTTTGCCTTTACGACTCCAGTTTTCTTGGCATCCTTGGCCTTTGCCTTCTCAGTTTTCTTCTTCTCGGCAGTCTTCTTGGTGGCAACGGCCTTCTTAGCCTTGGGTTTCTTGTCAGCAGCTCCGGCGGCTTTCTTTGCGGTGGCTCCGGCTTTCTTGGTGACTACCTTCTTGCTTTTGACTTTTTTCTCAGCAGCCGCAACCTTTGGCTTGGGCTCCTTTTTGGCAGAGGCCGACAGTTTGAAGGAACCAGACGCACCCTTTCCCTTTGTTTGGATCAGCTTTCCATTAGCCACTGCGGACTTCAAGTACTTCTTGATGAATGGAGCCAGTTTCTGGGCGTCGCATTTGTAGGTGGCAGTGATATATTTCTTGATTGCCAGAAGCGATGAGCCATCACGCTCCTTCAAGTTCTTGATGGAAGCATCCACCATTTGTTGAGTTGGCGGATGTGATGGTGGAACTGCTGCCTTCTTGGCCTTGGTAGCTCCTGAACCAGATGCCTTTTTGGCGGCCACCTTCTTCTCAACTGGCGCTGGTGGGGCAGCCACTGGGGACGCGGATGTTGCCACTGCAGAGTCGGACATTTTTGCTTCACTAATTATTTTCGAAAGCTAACGAAAAACACTTTTGTTTGTATAGATGTGGCGCGAGCGGTCTAGACCCGACGTCCCTCGTTGATATGAGAATCGAGGAGGAGAGCAGTATAACTATGTGTTTGGCAGCGCTCATTTACGTTGCCTATGTTTGATCGATGTGCAGTTTTATTTTCTTCTTTTCTCAATGTTATATTTTTAAATGGTAGAATGTTTTAATTATTTTAAGCACTTAAATGTTTCATAAAACATGTTTAGTTATTTTAATGTGAAATTATTCTTTGGATCATTTTGTAAAAGTGTCTGGAGTTCAAGATTTGCATTTTTGACCAAAGCATTTCGTGAAAAATCATCTGTTAAAATATTAAAATTTATGAATATTATGAATATTTTTTAGAAAGAGTGAAATTTGAACCTTTTACTTGCGGGAACACTCAAAATATTTTCGTTTTAAACAAATTATGGTATTTTTTGACCACTTTCAAATTGGCCCTTTCATACATAAATTGTCGGCTTTCTTGGTACTTTCGGGTATGGTTTTGGCTACCTAAAAAATATTAATATTTTAAAATATATTAGTTTTTGTCAATTTTGTAAAATAAATAGGACACATGTTTTAGTTAATAAAAGTTTAAACTGAATTTATGCATTTGTTTCTAGGAAATGGCCTATTATGTTCCCCATACAACGTTCATATTCGAGTTTTCTTGAGCACAGTACCCAAGGAGACGGGAAATTAAATCTTTTAAGCATTTAATTTGATGGATTTTTAGTTTATAAGTGTAATATTAATATCTTAAGAAAAATAGAAAAAACAAATTGATTTGTTTTTTATTACTTAAATAAAATGTTCAAATCAAGCAGTTTGAATACATTTATTTCGAACTTAATAACTTAAGTAAATATTTTATTTATTTATTTATTTATAATGAAATTAACGCGTAATTCAAATTGCGCGAAATTTTAGTTTAGCTATACCAACTTCAGGCTTTAAGGGGGATATACATGTAAACGGTCAAAATGTAGACATTTTTCGTGAATTTTTTAATGTAGGAAATAATTTCCTAAGGAAAAATGCCATGTTCAGGTAATCAGATTTCACTTCCCACCCTCTTAAAAAATAGTAATACTCATTTGTATTACCCGCATTTAGGTTCAAATAGAAGATAATTTCATGCTGATCATAATAATTTTTATTCACTCCGATATGTTACATAGTTTTTTGTGAATCGTGCCCATAGCATAGGTAAAAATGCAAAAATTTTAAGCAGAGAAAAATACGTTTAACACTTATATACCTTGCGTATATAGTTGATTTGAGGCACTTGGAGTTGGAATTCGATAATGAAACTTACACAGTATATTCTTTAAGTAACAAACTATTTTTTTGGTTTTTTAATATACCTTTTTAATCTTTTAAAAATTCCCTGAATTAAAATAATATAAATGTCCCTACATTCCGTAGATACCAATAGAGTATCGCACTATCTAAATAATTGTAAATATTTGTATTTATATATTTTAAGATCGATCTCTGTAGTATATAAATTATATATGAAAATGTATAATCTCTATTATAAATATGTTTGTGGTCCTGAAAAGGACCGATTTGTACAAAATGTATTGACGCTATTTGCTAGTCGAAGCAATCTCAACTTAAGCACGCTCGCCACGGATACGACGGGCCAGCTGGATGTCCTTGGGCATGATTGTGACTCGCTTGGCGTGGATGGCACACAAGTTGGTATCTTCAAAGAGACCAACCAGGTAGGCTTCGCTAGCTTCCTGCAGAGCCATCACGGCCGAGCTTTGGAAGCGCAGGTCAGTCTTGAAGTCCTGAGCGATTTCACGCACCAAGCGCTGGAAAGGCAGCTTGCGGATCAGCAGCTCGGTACTCTTCTGGTAGCGACGGATCTCACGCAGAGCCACAGTTCCGGGGCGATAGCGATGGGGCTTCTTCACACCACCGGTGGCTGGGGCACTCTTGCGAGCGGCCTTGGTTGCCAGTTGTTTGCGTGGCGCCTTGCCACCAGTCGATTTGCGAGCGGTCTGCTTGGTACGGGCCATTTTAGATTCTTCTTATTTTCACTGTCTGTTCACTGTTTACTTCACGAGTCTGAAAACACAATAAACGAGCTGCGCATTAGAGATGTCAAACTACCGGTGGTACTATCGATAGTACCGATGGTTTGGATTCAGCTTCCACTATCGGTAGTTTGAAAACAATCGCGTTAGTATTGCCTCAATATAATTTTTTTTTTTTTTTTTTTGTTGTTCCAGCGTCGACAACCGAGTCGGAAAGAATGTTTTCGAAGGCAGGAGAAATAATTTCCGATCGTAGATCCAATTTGAAACCAAAAATAGTTGATAAACTGTTGTTTATAAACAAAAATTGGTGGATATCTGACTGCTAACCGTTAACTCTGATCTCATACATTATTTTTTGAATAGTGGCAGGACCGCTTTAATATTATTTCATTTTTAAGATATGAAATATGAATCTTTTGTTATTTTTTATTTTTGTTATTATTAAGCTTGAAGCCAAACAATGAAATACGGAAAGAAAAATATATATATCACAAGAAATTAAAACTGTCCGAACTTTTTTATATATTTTAAGACTTTTACTATATTATATCTTTACTCTTAAAAATCTCTTTCAAATGAATAAGGTATACCCTCAACTTTTTTGAGTATTTTATTAGTGGAATATCCCCTTTTTAAAGAAATTTTTTAATGTCAGTACTATCGCGATAGTATCGATAGTTTGCAAAAAAAAACTCGAAACTACCGATGGTGCGAATACCGGTAGTTTGACATCTCTACTGCGCATTGCCTACCCTCTTATATAGCAAAACGTGGAGGGTGGAAAAGAGAGAGCTAGTCGAAGCACATGCCATTTCGTTTGTCGAGCACAGAGCGAGAAGGCCATAGCGTTCGGGCTCGCTCGTGCAGAGCAGAGTTTAGGTATAAATAGGAGCGGCCGACGCGGCTTCTACATTAGTTCAGTGGTGACTTTCGAAGTGTAAAAATAAAATAGTGAAAAATGACTGGTCGCGGTAAAGGAGGCAAAGGCTTGGGAAAAGGTGGCGCCAAGCGTCATCGCAAAGTGCTGCGTGATAACATCCAGGGTATCACAAAGCCAGCCATCCGTCGTCTGGCTCGGCGTGGCGGCGTGAAGCGCATTTCGGGACTCATTTACGAGGAAACCCGTGGTGTTCTGAAGGTGTTTTTGGAGAACGTGATCCGTGATGCCGTCACCTACACTGAACACGCCAAGAGGAAGACCGTCACAGCCATGGACGTCGTCTACGCCCTGAAGAGGCAAGGCCGCACCCTGTACGGTTTCGGCGGTTAAAAAATCAGTACAGTCTGTACTTCTCAACAATCGGTCCTTTTCAGGACCACCACTTAATTTCATAAAAGAGAAAAATTATCAAGTTATATTTCGCATATATCTTAACATTGAATATTCTAGCCCAAGAATGGAAATATCTTTATTTGAATTGGTCGGGGTTTCCGTAGGAAGACAATCACATCTTTAGGTAGCGTAAACTGTCTTGCAATGACAATGTTCATTGTCCATGTCCTGGAATTTCTCTGACGACTGTACTATTGGTTTCTGCATAGCGATAACCAAAAATATAAATATTATATGTATATTTTATATATACAAAATTTATTTATTATATAATTATTAATATTGTTTAAACTTAGCTAGGCATATTTGAAAATGTAAGTTTCTTTTAAAATAGTTTGGTCGTCCTGAAAAGGACGTTTGGGTTTGAGTTTGTTTTTATGTACAAGGTTGCTGGCACGCTTTTTGAACGCTTAAGCCTTCTCGGTCTTGTTTCGTTACTGGAATTTCTCTGGCGACTGTACTATTGGTTTCTGCATAGCGATAACCAAAAATATAAATATTATATGTATATTTTATATATATAAATTTATTTATTATATAATTATTAATATTGTTTAAACTTAGCTAGGCATATTTGAAAATGTAAGTTTCTTTTAAAATAGTTTGGTCGTCCTGAAAAGGGACGTTTGGGTTTGAGTTTGTTTTTATGTACAAGGTTTCTGGCACGCTTTTTGAACGCTTAAGCCTTCTTCTCGGTCTTCTTGGGCAACAGAACAGCCTGGATGTTGGGCAACACACCTCCCTGGGCAATGGTGACGCCGGAGAGCAGCTTGTTCAACTCTTCGTCGTTGCGGATGGCCAGCTGCAGATGACGCGGGATGATCCTCGTCTTCTTGTTGTCACGAGCAGCATTGCCAGCCAACTCGAGAACCTCAGCGGCCAGATATTCCATCACGGCAGCCAGGTAAACTGGAGCGCCGGCACCGACGCGCTCGGCGTAGTTGCCCTTGCGGAGCAGACGATGGATACGGCCGACAGGGAACTGAAGTCCGGCACGGTTGGACCGGGACTTTGCCTTTCCCTTAACTTTGCCACCTTTTCCACGACCAGACATTTTCTCTTATTTCACTTTATTCACTGCACACACACGAAGAACGAATGTTGCCGGCTGCCCAGCTTGTCACGAATTTATACTTTTAGTTCTGCCTGTGCGTTCAGTTAGGGGTGGGTCGCCTTAGACCTGAAAACATTGCTTGAAAAAAAGTATAAGAGCGAACACCCAAGCCCGACTGCTATGAAAAGTGAGTTAATCGCAAAGTGAAGTGAAGTGAAAAAATAATGCCGCCTAAAACCAGTGGAAAGGCAGCCAAGAAGGCTGGCAAGGCCCAGAAGAACATCACTAAGAACGACAAGAAGAAGAAGCGGAAGAGGAAGGAGAGCTATGCTATCTACATCTACAAGGTCCTGAAGCAGGTCCATCCCGACACTGGCATTTCCTCGAAGGCGATGAGCATCATGAACAGCTTTGTGAATGACATCTTCGAGCGCATTGCTGCCGAGGCTTCTCGTCTGGCGCACTACAACAAGCGCTCGACCATCACCAGTCGGGAAATCCAAACTGCTGTTCGTCTGCTCCTGCCCGGAGAGTTGGCAAAGCACGCCGTCAGTGAGGGAACCAAGGCTGTCACCAAGTACACCAGCTCCAAGTAAATTTCCCCGCGGATGCGGAGAAGCATTAAAAAGGCCCTTTTCAGGGCCACAAAAAGTTTTACCAAAGAATCTGAATTTTCAAAAACCTAATTTTTCTTTAAATATATAAATCTTCCATTTTAAAACCAAAAGCTGTCCTGTAAAATATAAAATCTATTTCGAATTAAAATTTTCCTGGAATAGTACAATTTAAATGTGACCCCTTTAAAAAATTTGGAAAAAAAAAGTAATTCTACCAAAAAATCGACTTAGATCGATATGCTGACCAAAAATTAAAATGGTTTATAGGGTCGGACATGACTCTTGACTGCGATACGCAATTTTCCTCCGAAAATTAATTTATTAGTATTATTATTTATTATCAAATATATAAATACTTCTGGGTTTTAAAGGAAGCGGGAACACTATTTGTAATTTTAAAAAATTGATAATTTAGCTCTCTTTTAAAAAAGTTTTGTAGCCCTGAAAAGGGCTTGTTTAAATCAATTTCAAATTTCAGATTTCGAAATCTAAAATTGCCATAATTAAGATTATCTTAATTTACTTCTTCGACGCCGTGGTCTTGGCTTTCGGCTTCTTAGCGGTAGCCGGAGCAGTTGCTTTCTTCACTGCCTTCTTAGGCTTGGCGGACGCTGCTGCCTTGGCCTTCGGTGCCTTGGCTGCCTTTGGCTTCGCGGCGGCCGGCTTAGCCTTTGCTGCTGCTGGCTTTGCCTTTACGACTCCAGTTTTCTTGGCATCCTTGGCCTTTGCCTTCTCAGTTTTCTTCTTCTCGGCAGTCTTCTTGGTGGCAACGGCCTTCTTAGCCTTGGGTTTCTTGTCAGCAGCTCCGGCGGCTTTCTTTGCGGTGGCTCCGGCTTTCTTGGTGACTACCTTCTTGCTTTTGACTTTTTTCTCAGCAGCCGCAACCTTTGGCTTGGGCTCCTTTTTGGCAGAGGCCGACAGTTTGAAGGAACCAGACGCACCCTTTCCCTTTGTTTGGATCAGCTTTCCATTAGCCACTGCGGACTTCAAGTACTTCTTGATGAATGGAGCCAGTTTCTGGGCGTCGCATTTGTAGGTGGCAGTGATATATTTCTTGATTGCCAGAAGCGATGAGCCACCACGCTCCTTCAAGTTCTTGATGGAAGCATCCACCATTTGTTGAGTTGGCGGATGTGATGGTGGAACTGCTGCCTTCTTGGCCTTGGTAGCTCCTGAACCAGATGCCTTTTTGGCGGCCACCTTCTTCTCAACTGGCGCTGGTGGGGCAGCCACTGGGGACGCGGATGTTGCCACTGCAGAGTCGGACATTTTTGCTTCACTAATTATTTTCGAAAGCTAACGAAAAACACTTTTGTTTGTATAGAAATGGCGCGAGCGGTCTAGACCCGACGTCCCTCGTTGATATGAGAATCGAGGAGGAGAGCAGTATAACTATGTGTTTGGCAGCGCTCATTTACGTTGCCTATGTTTGATCGATGTGCAGTTTTATTTTCTTCTTTTCTCAATGTTATATTTTTAAATGGTAGAATGTTTTAATTATTTTAATGTTTCATAAAACATGTTTAGTTATTTTAATGTGAAATTATTCTTTGGATCATTTTGTAAAAGTGTCTGGAGTTCAAGATTTGCATTTTTGACCAAAGCATTTCGTGAAAAATCATCTGTTAAAATATTAAAATTTATGAATATTATGAATATTTTTTAGAAAGAGTGAAATTTGAACCTTTTACTTGCGGGAACACTCAAAATATTTTCGTTTTAAACAAATTATGGTATTTTTTGACCACTTTCAAATTGGCCCTTTCATACATAAATTGTCGGCTTTCTTGGTACTTTCGGGTATGGTTTTGGCTACCTAAAAAATATTAATATTTTAAAATATATTAGTTTTTGTCAATTTTGTAAAATAAATAGGACACATGTTTTAGTTAATAAAAGTTTAAACTGAATTTATGCATTTGTTTCTAGGAAATGGCCTATTATGTTCCCCATACAACGTTCATATTCGAGTTTTCTTGAGCACAGTACCCAAGGAGACGGGAAATTAAATCTTTTAAGCATTTAATTTGATGGATTTTTAGTTTATAAGTGTAATATTAATATCTTAAGAAAAATAGAAAAAACAAATTGATTTGTTTTTTATTACTTAAATAAAATGTTCAAATCAAGCAGTTTGAATACATTTATTTCGAACTTAATAACTTAAGTAAATATTTTATTTATTTATTTATTTATAATGAAATTAACGCGTAATTCAAATTGCGCGAAATTTTAGTTTAGCTATACCAACTTCAGGCCTTAAGGGGGATATACATGTAAACGGTCAAAATGTAGACATTTTTCGTGAATTTTTTAATGTAGGAAATAATTTCCTAAGGAAAAATGCCATGTTCAGGTAATCAGATTTCACTTCCCACCCTCTTAAAAAATAGTAATACTCATTTGTATTACCCGCATTTAGGTTCAAATAGAAGATAATTTCATGCTGATCATAATAATTTTTATTCACTCCGATATGTTACATAGTTTTTTGTGAATCGTGCCCATAGCATAGGTAAAAATGCAAAAATTTTAAGCAGAGAAAAATACGTTTAACACTTATATACCTTGCGTATATAGTTGATTTGAGGCACTTGGAGTTGGAATTCGATAATGAAACTTACACAGTATATTCTTTAAGTAACAAACTATTTTTTTGGTTTTTTAATATACCTTTTTAATCTTTTAAAAATTCCCTGAATTAAAATAATATAAATGTCCCTACATTCCGTAGATACCAATAGAGTATCGCACTATCTAAATAATTGTAAATATTTGTATTTATATATTTTAAGATCGATCTCTGTAGTATATAAATTATATATGAAAATGTATAATCTCTATTATAAATATGTTTGTGGTCCTGAAAAGGACCGATTTGTACAAAATGTATTGACGCTATTTGCTAGTCGAAGCAATCTCAACTTAAGCACGCTCGCCACGGATACGACGGGCCAGCTGGATGTCCTTGGGCATGATTGTGACTCGCTTGGCGTGGATGGCACACAAGTTGGTATCTTCAAAGAGACCAACCAGGTAGGCTTCGCTAGCTTCCTGCAGAGCCATCACGGCCGAGCTCTGGAAGCGCAGGTCAGTCTTGAAGTCCTGAGCGATTTCACGCACCAAGCGCTGGAAAGGCAGCTTGCGGATCAGCAGCTCGGTACTCTTCTGGTAGCGACGGATCTCACGCAGAGCCACAGTTCCGGGGCGATAGCGATGGGGCTTCTTCACACCACCGGTGGCTGGGGCACTCTTGCGAGCGGCCTTGGTTGCCAGTTGTTTGCGTGGCGCCTTGCCACCAGTCGATTTGCGAGCGGTCTGCTTGGTACGGGCCATTTTATATTCTTCTTATTTTCACTGTCTGTTCACTGTTTACTTCACGAGTCTGAAAACACAATAAACGAGCTGCGCATTGCCTACCCTCTTATATAGCAAAACGTGGAGGGTGGAAAAGAGAGAGCTAGTCGAAGCACATGCCATTTCGTTTGTCGAGCACAGAGCGAGAAGGCCATAGCGTTCGGGCTCGCTCGTGCAGAGCAGAGTTTAGGTATAAATAGGAGCGGCCGACGCGGCTTCTACATTAGTTCAGTGGTGACTTTCGAAGTGTAAAAATAAAATAGTGAAAAATGACTGGTCGCGGTAAAGGAGGCAAAGGCTTGGGAAAAGGTGGCGCCAAGCGTCATCGCAAAGTGCTGCGTGATAACATCCAGGGTATCACAAAGCCAGCCATCCGTCGTCTGGCTCGGCGTGGCGGCGTGAAGCGCATTTCGGGACTCATTTACGAGGAAACCCGTGGTGTTCTGAAGGTGTTTTTGGAGAACGTGATCCGTGATGCCGTCACCTACACTGAACACGCCAAGAGGAAGACCGTCACAGCCATGGACGTCGTCTACGCCCTGAAGAGGCAAGGCCGCACCCTGTACGGTTTCGGCGGTTAAAAAATCAGTACAGTCTGTACTTCTCAACAATCGGTCCTTTTCAGGACCACCACTTAATTTCATAAAAGAGAAAAATTATCAAGTTATATTTCGCATATATCTTAACATTGAATATTCTAGCCCAAGAATGGAAATATCTTTATTTGAATTGGTCGGGGTTTCCGTAGGAAGACAATCACATCTTTAGGTAGCGTAAACTGTCTTGCAATGACAATGTTCATTGTCCATGTCCTGGAATTTCTCTGACGACTGTACTATTGGTTTCTGCATAGCGATAACCAAAAATATAAATATTATATGTATATTTTATATATACAAAATTTATTTATTATATAATTATTAATATTGTTTAAACTTAGCTAGGCATATTTGAAAATGTAAGTTTCTTTTAAAATAGTTTGGTCGTCCTGAAAAGGACGTTTGGGTTTGAGTTTGTTTTTATGTACAAGGTTGCTGGCACGCTTTTTGAACGCTTAAGCCTTCTCGGTCTTGTTTCGTTACTGGAATTTCTCTGGCGACTGTACTATTGGTTTCTGCATAGCGATAACCAAAAATATAAATATTATATGTATATTTTATATATATAAATTTATTTATTATATAATTATTAATATTGTTTAAACTTAGCTAGGCATATTTGAAAATGTAAGTTTCTTTTAAAATAGTTTGGTCGTCCTGAAAAGGGACGTTTGGGTTTGAGTTTGTTTTTATGTACAAGGTTTCTGGCACGCTTTTTGAACGCTTAAGCCTTCTTCTCGGTCTTCTTGGGCAACAGAACAGCCTGGATGTTGGGCAACACACCTCCCTGGGCAATGGTGACGCCGGAGAGCAGCTTGTTCAACTCTTCGTCGTTGCGGATGGCCAGCTGCAGATGACGCGGGATGATCCTCGTCTTCTTGTTGTCACGAGCAGCATTGCCAGCCAACTCGAGAACCTCAGCGGCCAGATATTCCATCACGGCAGCCAGGTAAACTGGAGCGCCGGCACCGACGCGCTCGGCGTAGTTGCCCTTGCGGAGCAGACGATGGATACGGCCGACAGGGAACTGAAGTCCGGCACGGTTGGACCGGGACTTTGCCTTTCCCTTAACTTTGCCACCTTTTCCACGACCAGACATTTTCTCTTATTTCACTTTATTCACTGCACACACACGAAGAACGAATGTTGCCGGCTGCCCAGCTTGTCACGAATTTATACTTTTAGTTCTGCCTGTGCGTTCAGTTAGGGGTGGGTCGCCTTAGACCTGAAAACATTGCTTGAAAAAAAGTATAAGAGCGAACACCCAAGCCCGACTGCTATGAAAAGTGAGTTAATCGCAAAGTGAAGTGAAGTGAAAAAATAATGCCGCCTAAAACCAGTGGAAAGGCAGCCAAGAAGGCTGGCAAGGCCCAGAAGAACATCACTAAGAACGACAAGAAGAAGAAGCGGAAGAGGAAGGAGAGCTATGCTATCTACATCTACAAGGTCCTGAAGCAGGTCCATCCCGACACTGGCATTTCCTCGAAGGCGATGAGCATCATGAACAGCTTTGTGAATGACATCTTCGAGCGCATTGCTGCCGAGGCTTCTCGTCTGGCGCACTACAACAAGCGCTCGACCATCACCAGTCGGGAAATCCAAACTGCTGTTCGTCTGCTCCTGCCCGGAGAGTTGGCAAAGCACGCCGTCAGTGAGGGAACCAAGGCTGTCACCAAGTACACCAGCTCCAAGTAAATTTCCCCGCGGATGCGGAGAAGCATTAAAAAGGCCCTTTTCAGGGCCACAAAAAGTTTTACCAAAGAATCTGAATTTTCAAAAACCTAATTTTTCTTTAAATATATAAATCTTCCATTTTAAAACCAAAAGCTGTCCTGTAAAATATAAAATCTATTTCGAATTAAAATTTTCCTGGAATAGTACAATTTAAATGTGACCCCTTTAAAAAATTTGGAAAAAAAAAGTAATTCTACCAAAAAATCGACTTAGATCGATATGCTGACCAAAAATTAAAATGGTTTATAGGGTCGGACATGACTCTTGACTGCGATACGCAATTTTCCTCCGAAAATTAATTTATTAGTATTATTATTTATTATCAAATATATAAATACTTCTGGGTTTTAAAGGAAGCGGGAACACTATTTGTAATTTTAAAAAATTGATAATTTAGCTCTCTTTTAAAAAAGTTTTGTAGCCCTGAAAAGGGCTTGTTTAAATCAATTTCAAATTTCAGATTTCGAAATCTAAAATTGCCATAATTAAGATTATCTTAATTTACTTCTTCGACGCCGTGGTCTTGGCTTTCGGCTTCTTAGCGGTAGCCGGAGCAGTTGCTTTCTTCACTGCCTTCTTAGGCTTGGCGGACGCTGCTGCCTTGGCCTTCGGTGCCTTGGCTGCCTTTGGCTTCGCGGCGGCCGGCTTAGCCTTTGCTGCTGCTGGCTTTGCCTTTACGACTCCAGTTTTCTTGGCATCCTTGGCCTTTGCCTTCTCAGTTTTCTTCTTCTCGGCAGTCTTCTTGGTGGCAACGGCCTTCTTAGCCTTGGGTTTCTTGTCAGCAGCTCCGGCGGCTTTCTTTGCGGTGGCTCCGGCTTTCTTGGTGACTACCTTCTTGCTTTTGACTTTTTTCTCAGCAGCCGCAACCTTTGGCTTGGGCTCCTTTTTGGCAGAGGCCGACAGTTTGAAGGAACCAGACGCACCCTTTCCCTTTGTTTGGATCAGCTTTCCATTAGCCACTGCGGACTTCAAGTACTTCTTGATGAATGGAGCCAGTTTCTGGGCGTCGCATTTGTAGGTGGCAGTGATATATTTCTTGATTGCCAGAAGCGATGAGCCACCACGCTCCTTCAAGTTCTTGATGGAAGCATCCACCATTTGTTGAGTTGGCGGATGTGATGGTGGAACTGCTGCCTTCTTGGCCTTGGTAGCTCCTGAACCAGATGCCTTTTTGGCGGCCACCTTCTTCTCAACTGGCGCTGGTGGGGCAGCCACTGGGGACGCGGATGTTGCCACTGCAGAGTCGGACATTTTTGCTTCACTAATTATTTTCGAAAGCTAACGAAAAACACTTTTGTTTGTATAGAAATGGCGCGAGCGGTCTAGACCCGACGTCCCTCGTTGATATGAGAATCGAGGAGGAGAGCAGTATAACTATGTGTTTGGCAGCGCTCATTTACGTTGCCTATGTTTGATCGATGTGCAGTTTTATTTTCTTCTTTTCTCAATGTTATATTTTTAAATGGTAGAATGTTTTAATTATTTTAATGTTTCATAAAACATGTTTAGTTATTTTAATGTGAAATTATTCTTTGGATCATTTTGTAAAAGTGTCTGGAGTTCAAGATTTGCATTTTTGACCAAAGCATTTCGTGAAAAATCATCTGTTAAAATATTAAAATTTATGAATATTATGAATATTTTTTAGAAAGAGTGAAATTTGAACCTTTTACTTGCGGGAACACTCAAAATATTTTCGTTTTAAACAAATTATGGTATTTTTTGACCACTTTCAAATTGGCCCTTTCATACATAAATTGTCGGCTTTCTTGGTACTTTCGGGTATGGTTTTGGCTACCTAAAAAATATTAATATTTTAAAATATATTAGTTTTTGTCAATTTTGTAAAATAAATAGGACACATGTTTTAGTTAATAAAAGTTTAAACTGAATTTATGCATTTGTTTCTAGGAAATGGCCTATTATGTTCCCCATACAACGTTCATATTCGAGTTTTCTTGAGCACAGTACCCAAGGAGACGGGAAATTAAATCTTTTAAGCATTTAATTTGATGGATTTTTAGTTTATAAGTGTAATATTAATATCTTAAGAAAAATAGAAAAAACAAATTGATTTGTTTTTTATTACTTAAATAAAATGTTCAAATCAAGCAGTTTGAATACATTTATTTCGAACTTAATAACTTAAGTAAATATTTTATTTATTTATTTATTTATAATGAAATTAACGCGTAATTCAAATTGCGCGAAATTTTAGTTTAGCTATACCAACTTCAGGCCTTAAGGGGGATATACATGTAAACGGTCAAAATGTAGACATTTTTCGTGAATTTTTTAATGTAGGAAATAATTTCCTAAGGAAAAATGCCATGTTCAGGTAATCAGATTTCACTTCCCACCCTCTTAAAAAATAGTAATACTCATTTGTATTACCCGCATTTAGGTTCAAATAGAAGATAATTTCATGCTGATCATAATAATTTTTATTCACTCCGATATGTTACATAGTTTTTTGTGAATCGTGCCCATAGCATAGGTAAAAATGCAAAAATTTTAAGCAGAGAAAAATACGTTTAACACTTATATACCTTGCGTATATAGTTGATTTGAGGCACTTGGAGTTGGAATTCGATAATGAAACTTACACAGTATATTCTTTAAGTAACAAACTATTTTTTTGGTTTTTTAATATACCTTTTTAATCTTTTAAAAATTCCCTGAATTAAAATAATATAAATGTCCCTACATTCCGTAGATACCAATAGAGTATCGCACTATCTAAATAATTGTAAATATTTGTATTTATATATTTTAAGATCGATCTCTGTAGTATATAAATTATATATGAAAATGTATAATCTCTATTATAAATATGTTTGTGGTCCTGAAAAGGACCGATTTGTACAAAATGTATTGACGCTATTTGCTAGTCGAAGCAATCTCAACTTAAGCACGCTCGCCACGGATACGACGGGCCAGCTGGATGTCCTTGGGCATGATTGTGACTCGCTTGGCGTGGATGGCACACAAGTTGGTATCTTCAAAGAGACCAACCAGGTAGGCTTCGCTAGCTTCCTGCAGAGCCATCACGGCCGAGCTCTGGAAGCGCAGGTCAGTCTTGAAGTCCTGAGCGATTTCACGCACCAAGCGCTGGAAAGGCAGCTTGCGGATCAGCAGCTCGGTACTCTTCTGGTAGCGACGGATCTCACGCAGAGCCACAGTTCCGGGGCGATAGCGATGGGGCTTCTTCACACCACCGGTGGCTGGGGCACTCTTGCGAGCGGCCTTGGTTGCCAGTTGTTTGCGTGGCGCCTTGCCACCAGTCGATTTGCGAGCGGTCTGCTTGGTACGGGCCATTTTATATTCTTCTTATTTTCACTGTCTGTTCACTGTTTACTTCACGAGTCTGAAAACACAATAAACGAGCTGCGCATTGCCTACCCTCTTATATAGCAAAACGTGGAGGGTGGAAAAGAGAGAGCTAGTCGAAGCACATGCCATTTCGTTTGTCGAGCACAGAGCGAGAAGGCCATAGCGTTCGGGCTCGCTCGTGCAGAGCAGAGTTTAGGTATAAATAGGAGCGGCCGACGCGGCTTCTACATTAGTTCAGTGGTGACTTTCGAAGTGTAAAAATAAAATAGTGAAAAATGACTGGTCGCGGTAAAGGAGGCAAAGGCTTGGGAAAAGGTGGCGCCAAGCGTCATCGCAAAGTGCTGCGTGATAACATCCAGGGTATCACAAAGCCAGCCATCCGTCGTCTGGCTCGGCGTGGCGGCGTGAAGCGCATTTCGGGACTCATTTACGAGGAAACCCGTGGTGTTCTGAAGGTGTTTTTGGAGAACGTGATCCGTGATGCCGTCACCTACACTGAACACGCCAAGAGGAAGACCGTCACAGCCATGGACGTCGTCTACGCCCTGAAGAGGCAAGGCCGCACCCTGTACGGTTTCGGCGGTTAAAAAATCAGTACAGTCTGTACTTCTCAACAATCGGTCCTTTTCAGGACCACCACTTAATTTCATAAAAGAGAAAAATTATCAAGTTATATTTCGCATATATCTTAACATTGAATATTCTAGCCCAAGAATGGAAATATCTTTATTTGAATTGGTCGGGGTTTCCGTAGGAAGACAATCACATCTTTAGGTAGCGTAAACTGTCTTGCAATGACAATGTTCATTGTCCATGTCCTGGAATTTCTCTGACGACTGTACTATTGGTTTCTGCATAGCGATAACCAAAAATATAAATATTATATGTATATTTTATATATACAAAATTTATTTATTATATAATTATTAATATTGTTTAAACTTAGCTAGGCATATTTGAAAATGTAAGTTTCTTTTAAAATAGTTTGGTCGTCCTGAAAAGGACGTTTGGGTTTGAGTTTGTTTTTATGTACAAGGTTGCTGGCACGCTTTTTGAACGCTTAAGCCTTCTCGGTCTTGTTTCGTTACTGGAATTTCTCTGGCGACTGTACTATTGGTTTCTGCATAGCGATAACCAAAAATATAAATATTATATGTATATTTTATATATATAAATTTATTTATTATATAATTATTAATATTGTTTAAACTTAGCTAGGCATATTTGAAAATGTAAGTTTCTTTTAAAATAGTTTGGTCGTCCTGAAAAGGACGTTTGGGTTTGAGTTTGTTTTTATGTACAAGGTTTCTGGCACGCTTTTTGAACGCTTAAGCCTTCTTCTCGGTCTTCTTGGGCAACAGAACAGCCTGGATGTTGGGCAACACACCTCCCTGGGCAATGGTGACGCCGGAGAGCAGCTTGTTCAACTCTTCGTCGTTGCGGATGGCCAGCTGCAGATGACGCGGGATGATCCTCGTCTTCTTGTTGTCACGAGCAGCATTGCCAGCCAACTCGAGAACCTCAGCGGCCAGATATTCCATCACGGCAGCCAGGTAAACTGGAGCGCCGGCACCGACGCGCTCGGCGTAGTTGCCCTTGCGGAGCAGACGATGGATACGGCCGACAGGGAACTGAAGTCCGGCACGGTTGGACCGGGACTTTGCCTTTCCCTTAACTTTGCCACCTTTTCCACGACCAGACATTTTCTCTTATTTCACTTTATTCACTGCACACACACGAAGAACGAATGTTGCCGGCTGCCCAGCTTGTCACGAATTTATACTTTTAGTTCTGCCTGTGCGTTCAGTTAGGGGTGGGTCGCCTTAGACCTGAAAACATTGCTTGAAAAAAAGTATAAGAGCGAACACCCAAGCCCGACTGCTATGAAAAGTGAGTTAATCGCAAAGTGAAGTGAAGTGAAAAAATAATGCCGCCTAAAACCAGTGGAAAGGCAGCCAAGAAGGCTGGCAAGGCCCAGAAGAACATCACTAAGAACGACAAGAAGAAGAAGCGGAAGAGGAAGGAGAGCTATGCTATCTACATCTACAAGGTCCTGAAGCAGGTCCATCCCGACACTGGCATTTCCTCGAAGGCGATGAGCATCATGAACAGCTTTGTGAATGACATCTTCGAGCGCATTGCTGCCGAGGCTTCTCGTCTGGCGCACTACAACAAGCGCTCGACCATCACCAGTCGGGAAATCCAAACTGCTGTTCGTCTGCTCCTGCCCGGAGAGTTGGCAAAGCACGCCGTCAGTGAGGGAACCAAGGCTGTCACCAAGTACACCAGCTCCAAGTAAATTTCCCCGCGGATGCGGAGAAGCATTAAAAAGGCCCTTTTCAGGGCCACAAAAAGTTTTACCAAAGAATCTGAATTTTCAAAAGCCTAATTTTTCTTTAAATATATAAATCTTCCATTTTAAAACCAAAAGCTGTCCTGTAAAATATAAAATCTATTTCGAATTAAAATTTTCCTGAAATAGTACAATTTAAATGTGACCCCTTTAAAAAATTTGGAAAAAAAAAGTAATTCTACCAAAAAATCGACTTAGATCGATATGCTGACCAAAAATTAAAATGGTTTATAGGGTCGGACATGACTCTTGACTGCGATACGCAATTTTCCTCCGAAAATTAATTTATTAGTATTATTATTTATTATCAAATATATAAATACTTCTGGGTTTTAAAGGAAGCGGGAACACTATTTGTAATTTTAAAAAATTGATAATTTAGCTCTCTTTTAAAAAAGTTTTGTAGCCCTGAAAAGGGCTTGTTTAAATCAATTTCAAATTTCAGATTTCGAAATCTAAAATTGCCATAATTAAGATTATCTTAATTTACTTCTTCGACGCCGTGGTCTTGGCTTTCGGCTTCTTAGCGGTAGCCGGAGCAGTTGCTTTCTTCACTGCCTTCTTAGGCTTGGCGGACGCTGCTGCCTTGGCCTTCGGTGCCTTGGCTGCCTTTGGCTTCGCGGCGGCCGGCTTAGCCTTTGCTGCTGCTGGCTTTGCCTTTACGACTCCAGTTTTCTTGGCATCCTTGGCCTTTGCCTTCTCAGTTTTCTTCTTCTCGGCAGTCTTCTTGGTGGCAACGGCCTTCTTAGCCTTGGGTTTCTTGTCAGCAGCTCCGGCGGCTTTCTTTGCGGTGGCTCCGGCTTTCTTGGTGACTACCTTCTTGCTTTTGACTTTTTTCTCAGCAGCCGCAACCTTTGGCTTGGGCTCCTTTTTGGCAGAGGCCGACAGTTTGAAGGAACCAGACGCACCCTTTCCCTTTGTTTGGATCAGCTTTCCATTAGCCACTGCGAACTTCAAGTACTTCTTGATGAATGGAGCCAGTTTCTGGGCGTCGCATTTGTAGGTGGCAGTGATATATTTCTTGATTGCCAGAAGCGATGAGCCACCACGCTCCTTCAAGTTCTTGATGGAAGCATCCACCATTTGTTGAGTTGGCGGATGTGATGGTGGAACTGCTGCCTTCTTGGCCTTGGTAGCTCCTGAACCAGATGCCTTTTTGGCGGCCACCTTTTTCTCAACTGGCGCTGGTGGGGCAGCCACTGGGGACGCGGATGTTGCCACTGCAGAGTCGGACATTTTTGCTTCACTAATTATTTTCGAAAGCTAACGAAAAACACTTTTGTTTGTATAGAAATGGCGCGAGCGGTCTAGACCCGACGTCCCTCGTTGATATGAGAATCGAGGAGGAGAGCAGTATAACTATATGTTTGGCAGCGCTCATTTACGTTGCCTATGTTTGATCGATGTGCAGTTTTATTTTCTTCTTTTCTCAATGTTATATTTTTAAATGGTAGAATGTTTTAATTATTTTAAGCACTTAAATGTTTCATAAAACATGTTTAGTTATTTTAATGTGAAATTATTCTTTGGATCATTTTGTAAAAGTGTCTGGAGTTCAAGATTTGCATTTTTGACCAAAGCATTTCGTGAAAAATCATCTGTTAAAATATTAAAATTTATGAATATTATGAATATTTTTTAGAAAGAGTGAAATTTGAACCTTTTACTTGCGGGAACACTCAAAATATTTTCGTTTTAAACAAATTATGGTATTTTTTGACCACTTTCAAATTGGCCCTTTCATACATAAATTGTCGGCTTTCTTGGTACTTTCGGGTATGGTTTTGGCTACCTAAAAAATATTAATATTTTAAAATATATTAGTTTTTGTCAATTTTGTAAAATAAATAGGACACATGTTTTAGTTAATAAAAGTTTAAACTGAATTTATGCATTTGTTTCTAGGAAATGGCCTATTATGTTCCCCATACAACGTTCATGTTCGAGTTTTCTTGAGCACAGTACCCAAGGAGACGGGAAATGAAATCTTTTAAGCATTTAATTTGATGGATTTTTAGTTTATAAGTGTAATATTAATATCTTAAGAAAAATAGAAAAAACAAATTGATTTGTTTTTTATTACTTAAATAAAATGTTCAAATCAAGCAGTTTGAATACATTTATTTCGAACTTAATAACTTAAGTAAATATTTTATTTATTTATTTATTTATAATGAAATTAACGCGTAATTCAAATTGAGCGAAATTTTAGTTTAGCTATACCAACTTCAGGCCTTAAGGGGGATATACATGTAAACGGTCAAAATGTAGACATTTTTCGTGAATTTTTTAATGTAGGAAATAATTTCCTAAGGAAAAATGCCATGTTCAGGTAATCAGATTTCACTTCCCACCCTCTTAAAAAATAGTAATACTCATTTGTATTACCCGCATTTAGGTTCAAATAGAAGATAATTTCATGCTGATCATAATAATTTTTATTCACTCCGATATGTTACATAGTTTTTTGTGAATCGTGCCCATAGCATAGGTAAAAATGCAAAAATTTTAAGCAGAGAAAAATACGTTTAACACTTATATACCTTGCGTATATAGTTGATTTGAGGCACTTGGAGTTGGAATTCGATAATGAAACTTACACAGTATATTCTTTAAGTAACAAACTATTTTTTAAACCAAAAAAAAATTTGGTTTACATGTATATCCCCCCTTAAGCTAATTAAAGTAAATATACTGGATTGTGTTTTATTAAAACCACATCAATTTGATCAAACACGGTACAATTTGGTTTTTTAATATACCTTTTTAATCTTTTAAAAATTCCCTGAATTAAAATAATATAAATGTCCCTACATTCCGTAGATACCAATAGAGTATCGCACTATCTAAATAATTGTAAATATTTGTATTTATATATTTTAAGATCGATCTCTGACTATAAGATATTTAACCATAAAAACGCAAAACCGGGAATGTTTTATTTGTAGTATGTAAATTATATATGAAAATGTATAATCTCTATTATAAATATGTTTGTGGTCCTGAAAAGGACCGATTTGTACAAAATGTATTGACGCTATTTGCTAGTCGAAGCAATCTCAACTTAAGCACGCTCGCCACGGATACGACGGGCCAGCTGGATGTCCTTGGGCATGATTGTGACTCGCTTGGCGTGGATGGCACACAAGTTGGTATCTTCAAAGAGACCAACCAGGTAGGCTTCGCTAGCTTCCTGCAGAGCCATCACGGCCGAGCTCTGGAAGCGCAGGTCAGTCTTGAAGTCCTGAGCGATTTCACGCACCAAGCGCTGGAAAGGCAGCTTGCGGATCAGCAGCTCGGTACTCTTCTGGTAGCGACGGATCTCACGCAGAGCCACAGTTCCGGGGCGATAGCGATGGGGCTTCTTCACACCACCGGTGGCTGGGGCACTCTTGCGAGCGGCCTTGGTTGCCAGTTGTTTGCGTGGCGCCTTGCCACCAGTCGATTTGCGAGCGGTCTGCTTGGTACGGGCCATTTTAGATTCTTCTTATTTTCACTGTCTGTTCACTGTTTGCTTCACGAGTCTGAAAATACAATAAACGAGCTGCGCATTGCCTACCCTCTTATATAGCAAAACGTGGAGGGTGGAAAAGAGAGAGCTAGTCGAAGCACATGCCATTTCGTTTGTCGAGCACAGAGCGAGAAGGCCATAGCGTTCGGGCTCGCTCGTGCAGAGCAGAGTTTAGGTATAAATAGGAGCGGCCGACGCGGCTTCGACATTAGTTCAGTGGTGACTTTCGAAGTGTAAAAATAAAATAGTGAAAAATGACTGGTCGCGGTAAAGGAGGCAAAGGCTTGGGAAAAGGTGGCGCCAAGCGTCATCGCAAAGTGCTGCGTGATAACATCCAGGGTATCACAAAGCCAGCCATCCGTCGTCTGGCTCGGCGTGGCGGCGTGAAGCGCATTTCGGGACTCATTTACGAGGAAACCCGTGGTGTTCTGAAGGTGTTTTTGGAGAACGTGATCCGTGATGCCGTCACCTACACTGAACACGCCAAGAGGAAGACCGTCACAGCCATGGACGTCGTCTACGCCCTGAAGAGACAAGGCCGCACCCTGTACGGTTTCGGCGGTTAAAAAATCAGTACAGTCTGTACTTCTCAACAATCGGTCCTTTTCAGGACCACCACTTAATTTCATAAAAGAGAAAAATTATCAAGTTATATTTCGCATATATCTTAACATTGAATATTCTAGCCCAAGAATGGAAATATCTTTATTTGAATTGGTCGGGGTTTCCGTAGGAAGACAATCACATCTTTAGGTAGCGTAAACTGTCTTGCAATGACAATGTTCATTGTCCATGTCCTGGAATTTCTCTGACGACTGTACTATTGGTTTCTGCATAGCGATAACCAAAAATATAAATATTATATGTATATTTTATATATATAAATTTATTTATTATATAATTATTAATATTGTTTAAACTTAGCTAGGCATATTTGAAAATGTAAGTTTCTTTTAAAATAGTTTGGTCGTCCTGAAAAGGACGTTTGGGTTTGAGTTTGTTTTTATGTACAAGGTTGCTGGCACGCTTTTTGAACGCTTAAGCCTTCTTCTCGGTCTTCTTGGGCAACAGAACAGCCTGGATGTTGGGCAACACACCTCCCTGGGCAATGGTGACGCCGGAGAGCAGCTTGTTCAACTCTTCGTCGTTGCGGATGGCCAGCTGCAGATGACGCGGGATGATCCTCGTCTTCTTGTTGTCACGAGCAGCATTGCCAGCCAACTCGAGAACCTCAGCGGCCAGATATTCCATCACAGCAGCCAGGTAAACTGGAGCGCCGGCACCGACGCGCTCGGCGTAGTTGCCCTTGCGGAGCAGACGATGGATAC
This sequence comes from Drosophila kikkawai, assembly GCF_030179895.1. Classification (NCBI taxonomy): domain Eukaryota; kingdom Metazoa; phylum Arthropoda; class Insecta; order Diptera; family Drosophilidae; genus Drosophila; species Drosophila kikkawai. Next base: position 38,495 of record NW_027222528.1, read on the forward strand.
GGCCGACAGGGAACTGAAGTCCGGCACGGTTGGACCGGGACTTTGCCTTTCCCTTAACTTTGCCACCTTTTCCACGACCAGACATTTTCTCTTATTTCACTTTATTCACTGCACACACACGAAGAACGAATGTTGCCGGCTGCCCAGCTTGTCACGAATTTATACTTTTAGTTCTGCCTGTGCGTTCAGTTAGGGGTGGGTCGCCTTAGACCTGAAAACATTGCTTGAAAAAAAGTATAAGAGCGAACACCCAAGCCCGACTGCTATGAAAAGTGAGTTAATCGCAAAGTGAAGTGAAGTGAAAAAATAATGCCGCCTAAAACCAGTGGAAAGGCAGCCAAGAAGGCTGGCAAGGCCCAGAAGAACATCACTAAGAACGACAAGAAGAAGAAGCGGAAGAGGAAGGAGAGCTATGCTATCTACATCTACAAGGTCCTGAAGCAGGTCCATCCCGACACTGGCATTTCCTCGAAGGCGATGAGCATCATGAACAGCTTTGTGAATGACATCTTCGAGCGCATTGCTGCCGAGGCTTCTCGTCTGGCGCACTACAACAAGCGCTCGACCATCACCAGTCGGGAAATCCAAACTGCTGTTCGTCTGCTCCTGCCCGGAGAGTTGGCAAAGCACGCCGTCAGTGAGGGAACCAAGGCTGTCACCAAGTACACCAGCTCCAAGTAAATTTCCCCGCGGATGCGGAGAAGCATTAAAAAGGCCCTTTTCAGGGCCACAAAAAGTTTTACCAAAGAATCTGAATTTTCAAAAGCCTAATTTTTCTTTAAATATATAAAGCTTCCATTTTAAAACCAAAAGCTGTCCTGTAAAATATAAAATCTATTTCGAATTAAAATTTTCCTGGAATAGTACAATTTAAATGTGACCCCTTTAAAAAATTTGGAAAAAAAAAAGTAATTCTACCAAAAAATCGACTTAGATCGATATGCTGACCAAAAATTAATATGGTTTATAGGGTCGGACATGACTCTTGACTGCGATACGCTATTTTCCTCCGAAAATTAATTTATTAGTATTATTATTTATTATCAAATATATAAATACTTCTGGGTTTTTAAGGAAGCGGGAACACTATTTGTAATTTTAAAAAATTGATAATTTAGCTCTCTTTTAAAAAAGTTTTGTAGCCCTGAAAAGGGCTTGTTTAAATCAATTTCAAATTTCAGATTTCGAAATCTAAAATTGCCATAATTAAGATTATCTTAATTTACTTCTTCGACGCCGTGGTCTTGGCTTTCGGCTTCTTAGCGGTAGCCGGAGCAGTTGCTTTCTTCACTGCCTTCTTAGGCTTGGCGGACGCTGCTGCCTTGGCCTTCGGTGCCTTGGCTGCCTTTGGCTTCGCGGCGGCCGGCTTAGCCTTTGCTGCTGCTGGCTTTGCCTTTACGACTCCAGTTTTCTTGGCATCCTTGGCCTTTGCCTTCTCAGTTTTCTTCTTCTCGGCAGTCTTCTTGGTGGCAACGGCCTTCTTAGCCTTGGGTTTCTTGTCAGCAGCTCCGGCGGCTTTCTTTGCGGTGGCTCCGGCTTTCTTGGTGACTACCTTCTTGCTTTTGACTTTTTTCTCAGCAGCCGCAACCTTTGGCTTGGGCTCCTTTTTGGCAGAGGCCGACAGTTTGAAGGAACCAGACGCACCCTTTCCCTTTGTTTGGATCAGCTTTCCATTAGCCACTGCGGACTTCAAGTACTTCTTGATGAATGGAGCCAGTTTCTGGGCGTCGCATTTGTAGGTGGCAGTGATATATTTCTTGATTGCCAGAAGCGATGAGCCACCACGCTCCTTCAAGTTCTTGATGGAAGCATCCACCATTTGTTGAGTTGGCGGATGTGATGGTGGAACTGCTGCCTTCTTGGCCTTGGTAGCTCCTGAACCAGATGCCTTTTTGGCGGCCACCTTCTTCTCAACTGGCGCTGGTGGGGCAGCCACTGGGGACGCGGATGTTGCCACTGCAGAGTCGGACATTTTTGCTTCACTAATTATTTTCGAAAGCTAACGAAAAACACTTTTGTTTGTATAGATGTGGCGCGAGCGGTCTAGACCCGACGTCCCTCGTTGATATGAGAATCGAGGAGGAGAGCAGTATAACTATATGTTTGGCAGCGCTCATTTACGTTGCCTATGTTTGATCGATGTGCGGTTTTATTTTCTTCTTTTCTCAATGTTATATTTTTAAATGGTAGAATGTTTTAATTATTTTAAGCACTTAAATGTTTCATAAAACATGTTTAGTTATTTTAATGTGAAATTATTCTTTGGATCATTTTGTAAAAGTGTCTGGAGTTCAAGATTTGCATTTTTGACCAAAGCATTTCGTGAAAAATCATCTGTTAAAATATTAAAATTTATGAATATTATGAATATTTTTTAGAAAGAGTGAAATTTGAACCTTTTACTTGCGGGAACACTCAAAATATTTTCGTTTTAAACAAATTATGGTATTTTTTGACCACTTTCAAATTGGCCCTTTCATACATAAATTGTCGGCTTTCTTGGTACTTTCGGGTATGGTTTTGGCTACCTAAAAAATATTAATATTTTAAAATATATTAGTTTTTGTCAATTTTGTAAAATAAATAGGACACATGTTTTAGTTAATAAAAGTTTAAACTGAATTTATGCATTTGTTTCTTGGAAATGGCCTATTATGTTCCCCATACAACGTTCATATTCGAGTTTTCTTGAGCACAGTACCCAAGGAGACGGGAAATTAAATCTTTTAAGCATTTAATTTGATGGATTTTTAGTTTATAAGTGTAATATTAATATCTTAAGAAAAATAGAAAAAACAAATTGATTTGTTTTTTATTACTTAAATAAAATGTTCAAATCAAGCAGTTTGAATACATTTATTTCGAACTTAATAACTTAAGTAAATATTTTATTTATTTATTTATTTATAATGAAATTAACGCGTAATTCAAATTGCGCGAAATTTTAGTTTAGCTATACCAACTTCAGGCCTTAAGGGGGATATACATGTAAACGGTCAAAATGTAGACATTTTTCGTGAATTTTTTAATGTAGGAAATAATTTCCTAAGGAAAAATGCCATTTTCAGGTAATCAGATTTCACTTCCCACCCTCTTAAAAAATAGTAATACTCATTTGTATTACCCGCATTTAGGTTCAAATAGAAGATAATTTCATGCTGATCATAATAATTTTTCTTCACTCCGATATGTTACATAGTTTTTTGTGAATCGTGCCCATAGCATAGGTAAAAATGCAAAAATTTTAAGCAGAGAAAAATACGTTTAACACTTATATACCTTGCGTATATAGTTGATTTGAGGCACTTGGAGTTGGAATTCGATAATGAAACTTACACAGTATATTCTTTAAGTAACAAACTATTTTTTAAACCAAAAAAAAATTTGGTTTACATGTATATCCCCCCTTAAGCTAATTAAAGTAAATATACTGGATTGTGTTTGATTAAAACAACATCAATTTGATCAAACACGGTACAATTTGGTTTTTAATATACCTTTTTAATCTTTTAAAAATTCCCTAAATTAAAATAATATAAATGTCCCTACATTCCGTAGATACCAATAGAGTATCGCACTATCTAAATAATTGTAAATATTTGTATTTATATATTTTAAGATCGATCTCTGACTATAAGATATTTAACAATAAAAACGCAAAACCGGGAATGTTTTATTTGTAGTATGTAAATTATATATGAAAATGTATAATCTCTATTATAAATATGTTTGTGGTCCTGAAAAGGACCGATTTGTACAAAATGTATTGACGCTATTTGCTAGTCGAAGCAATCTCAACTTAAGCACGCTCGCCACGGATACGACGGGCCAGCTGGATGTCCTTGGGCATGATTGTGACTCGCTTGGCGTGGATGGCACACAAGTTGGTATCTTCAAAGAGACCAACCAGGTAGGCTTCGCTAGCTTCCTGCAGAGCCATCACGGCCGAGCTCTGGAAGCGCAGGTCAGTCTTGAAGTCCTGAGCGATTTCACGCACCAAGCGCTGGAAAGGCAGCTTGCGGATCAGCAGCTCGGTACTCTTCTGGTAGCGACGGATCTCACGCAGAGCCACAGTTCCGGGGCGATAGCGATGGGGCTTCTTCACACCACCGGTGGCTGGGGCACTCTTGCGAGCGGCCTTGGTTGCCAGTTGTTTGCGTGGCGCCTTGCCACCAGTCGATTTGCGAGCGGTCTGCTTGGTACGGGCCATTTTAGATTCTTCTTATTTTCACTGTCTGTTCACTGTTTGCTTCACGAGTCTGAAAATACAATAAACGAGCTGCGCATTGCCTACCCTCTTATATAGCAAAACGTGGAGGGTGGAAAAGAGAGAGCTAGTCGAAGCACATGCCATTTCGTTTGTCGAGCACAGAGCGAGAAGGCCATAGCGTTCGGGCTCGCTCGTGCAGAGCAGAGTTTAGGTATAAATAGGAGCGGCCGACGCGGCTTCGACATTAGTTCAGTGGTGACTTTCGAAGTGTAAAAATAAAATAGTGAAAAATGACTGGTCGCGGTAAAGGAGGCAAAGGCTTGGGAAAAGGTGGCGCCAAGCGTCATCGCAAAGTGCTGCGTGATAACATCCAGGGTATCACAAAGCCAGCCATCCGTCGTCTGGCTCGGCGTGGCGGCGTGAAGCGCATTTCGGGACTCATTTACGAGGAAACCCGTGGTGTTCTGAAGGTGTTTTTGGAGAACGTGATCCGTGATGCCGTCACCTACACTGAACACGCCAAGAGGAAGACCGTCACAGCCATGGACGTCGTCTACGCCCTGAAGAGACAAGGCCGCACCCTGTACGGTTTCGGCGGTTAAAAAATCAGTACAGTCTGTACTTCTCAACAATCGGTCCTTTTCAGGACCACCACTTAATTTCATAAAAGAGAAAAATTATCAAGTTATATTTCGCATATATCTTAACATTGAATATTCTAGCCCAAGAATGGAAATATCTTTATTTGAATTGGTCGGGGTTTCCGTAGGAAGACAATCACATCTTTAGGTAGCGTAAACTGTCTTGCAATGACAATGTTCATTGTCCATGTCCTGGAATTTCTCTGACGACTGTACTATTGGTTTCTGCATAGCGATAACCAAAAATATAAATATTATATGTATATTTTATATATACAAAATTTATTTATTATATAATTATTAATATTGTTTAAACTTAGCTAGGCATATTTGAAAATGTAAGTTTCTTTTAAAATAGTTTGGTCGTCCTGAAAAGGACGTTTGGGTTTGAGTTTGTTTTTATGTACAAGGTTGCTGGCACGCTTTTTGAACGCTTAAGCCTTCTCGGTCTTGTTTCGTTACTGGAATTTCTCTGGCGACTGTACTATTGGTTTCTGCATAGCGATAACCAAAAATATAAATATTATATGTATATTTTATATATATAAATTTATTTATTATATAATTATTAATATTGTTTAAACTTAGCTAGGCATATTTGAAAATGTAAGTTTCTTTTAAAATAGTTTGGTCGTCCTGAAAAGGACGTTTGGGTTTGAGTTTGTTTTTATGTACAAGGTTTCTGGCACGCTTTTTGAACGCTTAAGCCTTCTTCTCGGTCTTCTTGGGCAACAGAACAGCCTGGATGTTGGGCAACACACCTCCCTGGGCAATGGTGACGCCGGAGAGCAGCTTGTTCAACTCTTCGTCGTTGCGGATGGCCAGCTGCAGATGACGCGGGATGATCCTCGTCTTCTTGTTGTCACGAGCAGCATTGCCAGCCAACTCGAGAACCTCAGCGGCCAGATATTCCATCACGGCAGCCAGGTAAACTGGAGCGCCGGCACCGACGCGCTCGGCGTAGTTGCCCTTGCGGAGCAGACGATGGATACGGCCGACAGGGAACTGAAGTCCGGCACGGTTGGACCGGGACTTTGCCTTTCCCTTAACTTTGCCACCTTTTCCACGACCAGACATTTTCTCTTATTTCACTTTATTCACTGCACACACACGAAGAAATAAAATTTTCCTGGAATAGTACAATTTAAATGTGACCCCTTTAAAAAATTTGGAAAAAAAAAGTAATTCTACCAAAAAATCGACTTAGATCGATATGCTGACCAAAAATTAATATGGTTTATAGGGTCGGACATGACTCTTGACTGCGATACGCAATTTTCCTCCGAAAATTAATTTATTAGTATTATTATTTATTATCAAATATATAAATACTTCTGGGTTTTAAAGGAAGCGGGAACACTATTTGTAATTTTAAAAAATTGATAATTTAGCTCTCTTTTAAAAAAGTTTTGTAGCCCTGAAAAGGGCTTGTTTAAATCAATTTCAAATTTCAGATTTCGAAATCTAAAATTGCGATAATTAAGATTATCTTAATTTACTTCTTCGACGCCGTGGTCTTGGCTTTCGGCTTCTTAGCGGTAGCCGGAGCAGTTGCTTTCTTCACTGCCTTCTTAGGCTTGGCGGACGCTGCTGCCTTGGCCTTCGGTGCCTTGGCTGCCTTTGGCTTCGCGGCGGCCGGCTTAGCCTTTGCTGCTGCTGGCTTTGCCTTTACGACTCCAGTTTTCTTGGCATCCTTGGCCTTTGCCTTCTCAGTTTTCTTCTTCTCGGCAGTCTTCTTGGTGGCAACGGCCTTCTTAGCCTTGGGTTTCTTGTCAGCAGCTCCGGCGGCTTTCTTTGCGGTGGCTCCGGCTTTCTTGGTGACTACCTTCTTGCTTTTGACTTTTTTCTCAGCAGCCGCAACCTTTGGCTTGGGCTCCTTTTTTGCGGAGGCCGACAGTTTGAAGGAACCAGACGCACCCTTTCCCTTTGTTTGGATCAGCTTTCCATTAGCCACTGCGGACTTCAAGTACTTCTTGATGAATGGAGCCAGTTTCTGGGCGTCGCATTTGTAGGTGGCAGTGATATATTTCTTGATTGCCAGAAGCGATGAGCCACCACGCTCCTTCAAGTTCTTGATGGAAGCATCCACCATTTGTTGAGTTGGCGGATGTGATGGTGGAACTGCTGCCTTCTTGGCCTTGGTAGCTCCTGAACCAGATGCCTTTTTGGCGGCCACCTTCTTCTCAACTGGCGCTGGTGGGGCAGCCACTGGAGACGCGGATGTTGCCACTGCAGAGTCGGACATTTTTGCTTCACTAATTATTTTCGAAAGCTAACGAAAAACACTTTTGTTTGTATAGAAATGGCGCGAGCGGTCTAGACCCGACGTCCCTCGTTGATATGAGAATCGAGGAGGAGAGCAGTATAACTATGTGTTTGGCAGCGCTCATTTACGTTGCCTATGTTTGATCGATGTGCAGTTTTATTTTCTTCTTTTCTCAATGTTATATTTTTAAATGGTAGAATGTTTTAATTATTTTAAGCACTTAAATGTTTCATAAAACATGTTTAGTTATTTTAATGTGAAATTATTGTTTGGATCATTTTGTAAAAGTGTCTGAAGTTCAAGATTTGCATTTTTGACCAAAGCATTTCGTGAAAAATCATCTGTTAAAATATTAAAATTTATGAATAAACAAATTATGGTATTTTTTG